>NC_073693.1:362267632-362300822 GCF_029784155.1 Uranotaenia lowii
AACTCGAGCTTGGACTGACTGGAGTTGACGAAACACGATCCTACTCCTGTCCTATTCATTTGAAGAAGGATCTTCTGAATGAATCTCGTTATTTTGCCTACCACAATGCGGGTTTACATGCAATAACGCTGGACTTCACCAGACAACTGTCCCAGTTTGTTGAAAGCCTGGAAGATACTACCGATAAGTATCCACTTTTTAACACGCATAGCAATGCTGAGTACGTTGTCTGTACCAAGGCATTCCAAAGTAAGAATTCGAACCCCATTCTAGGGTTTGCCCTTTTACAGTCCCCTTCGGGACTTGTGCTTCAGCTGGCCTCCGGTCAGGTTGTGAGCTTAGATCTTATTGCCGATCACAGCATGATTCGTGACATCAAAGTACAAACGTCTGCGAAGTCCTCTAATGGAACTGACTCGCCTTTGAGAAATTTACTAAAAGACTCCTTCCAGGATCGCATTCAATCGATCCTGAAGTCCGGCACAACGCAACCCATTCTTAAGCTGGACAAATCAACCGAACCTTCCGCTCAGGAATCGTTCGAACTGCTCACACAAGCCACTCGTATGCTTCGAGAGCATTACTTTGTAAAACATGAAAAAGCACGTCAGGAGATCGCTCGACGAGTTCATGTGCTGAAGCTTCTCAAAGAACAACAGCTCGACGAAATTAGTCAACTTCAGTTGGAGAAACAGGAAATCCGAGAGAAGGCGGAACGTTTGGCCGAGAACTACGAGGATATCTGCGATAAACAGAGCGCGCTCTTTAAAAGGTAACAATTGACTAACATATTAAAGAAAAAAGACTAACTGATTATCATTTTCAATCCACCAACAGAGCTCAAGAAGTGGTTCGCCTTGCCACCCTTCGACTTCCGAAGGGATCCTTCTCAGAGAAAACCTACGCCGAGATGATCGACAATATCTCCCGAGCCACCAAGAAGCTGCAGAAGAATGTGGACCTGGCCAAGCAAAAGATCACCACCCAGCAGGTACAAATCGAACAGAAACAGAAGTCGGAAAACGAACGGATCGTTTCGCTGCCCAGCAAACAGGAGGAAATCATCAAACACATCATCAGCGAGATGTGAGTTTTTGCTCCTTTTTACTCCAGAGAATTCTAATAATGTTTTGTAAACCTCTACGTCTTTATTTTCAGGTACGTTCAAATCGAGGGACATGTAAACGACATAAAGAAGGCCAACAACATTCTCAATTTGGCTTGAGAACTACAAAAAGTGTCACACGTGTTTCGAAACACGTGCTCATCATAACTAACGAAAAGAACAATTTTTTTTTCATCTTTTACGTCCCATTCAAGACTTTGAAAGCTACTTTTGTCGTCATTAGTTGTTAACTGACATTCTTACTATAATGGAAAAAACCTTTGTCAGTTTTCGAACTTATCACAACTCATATGTCTCAATAAATGTTAATTGAAAATAAGAAATTATTCTCATCTAGTGCCGAACATTTTCCAAGACTAGTGCTGCCACCTGCATGTGACAATTTAAAAGATTTGAAAGAATTCTTGCAACCGCAACAGAAAGCTTGGCGTGAAAAATTTCGATGAATTGCATGTGTGAAATATTTCGCCTGTCGTGCGGTTGCATGCAAGCGTTGGGTGAAATATTGAGCTTCGAAGCTTTAGAAGTTTGCGAAAACAAAGATATGTGAAATACCCGTACACCAAGAGAATATAAATCTCTTTCGATAGGGGAAAACAGTATTGTAACAGCTGGTAAAATGCAACGAATGGTTTATGCAGCCGATAATATTTGTAGGCCTACCTACGTTTTTCAACGCACGTAGTTTCCATTCCAAAAACAAACATCAATTAACGACTCGCTAATATGAAATTCTAATGAGCGGAAGAAGTGGAAGGTAAAAATACGGAAGACGACGACGTTTTCTATCCAAGAGTTGATTGTGTCTCATTGTTGTAATCGTGTTACCGAACATTACTAGACCGACTCTCTTGCTCGAATATCTTTAGGGGGCCGTTCAGATACCACGTGGACAGAAAAATGAAATTTTTGACCCCCTCCTCCCCCTCCGTGGACAAGCGTGGACATTTGGCAAACCCCTACCCCCCTCCCCGGATGTCCACGTGGACAGATTTGAAATATATTTTTTTTAATACCCATAATTTGACAGTTAGAAATCACCACTTTTTGCCTTTTTGTTATAGAAATGGCTGATTTTGAAAAAAAACCGAATAAGAATTTCCTGATTTAAAAATTTTAAATTTCCAAATTAACATATTTATCCAAGCACGCAGCGAAAAAGTTTTTTATTTCAAAGGAAAGTGCCGCAAAAACAAAGGATTTTTTCCTTTGGTTTTGGGACAAATAAAAATTCTTTTGGTTCAAATACATTTTCCTTTGTTTCAAAGAATTTTTCTTTTGAAAAATCTTTGAATCAAAATCTTAATACTTTGAAACATAAAACAGTTTCATTTGATACAAAGTTGTTTTCGTTTGCCACAATGTTATTTAGATTTAGATTTAAAAAGATTGGTTCATTGAACCATTTTCCATTCATTCCAATTGGTGGACATATTTCCTGTTGTTTTGAAATTCCTATTAGGAATTTCAAAAAATAAAAAGAAAGAAATTTATATGTTAAATTTATTTTTATTTACAACAGATGAAACACTTGGCCACAAACTAGTTCACTAAAATCGATCCGGTCCAAATTTTTGTCGACCTGACCGCTGGATTTGGAGCGGTGTCATCGTGCCCAGCTTTCATCTCGGTTGAGGCATCCACGGAAACCATCCTTCGGCTCTGGTTCTGTAAAAACGCAATCACTTATAGAAAATCTTCAATATTCACTCTTTAATTAACATACTTACCATACTTCATCCTGAATCCTTCTAATATAGCTAACTCTGACCTACACTTTCACACGACCGGCCAAACTTGATTCGATTTTTCGGTTTTGTATTCTTCTTGCAAGGCAAATCAAAATATCTTTTGAATCAAAGGCTGAAGTTTTTATTTTAAGGAATCATTTCTTCAAGTTAAAAACATTTTCCTTTGGTTTAAAAGAAGTTGACTTTGTTTTAAAAGAAATAAGCTCAATTAACATTTATTTAGAATCAAAGTATTTGCATAAATTCAAAATCCAAAAATATTTAGTTCAAAGAATTAATTCTTTGTTTCAAAAAATATTTTTTTGAATCAAAAACAAAGTTTTTGGTTCAAATAAAACAGGAGTTAGATTCAAAAAAATGAATGTTTTGAAACAAAATCATTTTTGTTTTGGTTCAAAAGCCTAGTTTTCTCTGCGTGAGGGATTAAAATCAAGAGAGAATTCTTTGCATTTGGAATGGTATTGATCAAAATTCACAAATTGCAATAATTTGCAACAATTGACACATTTTCACTTTCTCTCAGCACTGGAGTCTCTCATTTGAACTCAAACTTTTTTTCCGGGATTTTAAGCCCAATGGGTTTATTCATCTCAACGAACTCAAACCTTCTAATTTTCTCTAACAAATTGCCACAAATTACCACAAATTCAATCATTGGCTACACAATTTTTTGTGATCATTGACGAATTTTCTCCCTTCATTTCAGTTTCCCGTATTTATCACTTGCTTTCAGGTAGCTACTAATTGTTTAAACTTAAACTGGTAAGCTTTGTCATTTTTAGATTTTAATTTAAACGTCTTAATATTTATTCACCTTTAGAAAATATTTTGAAAGTAAGTATGTGCACGTGGACATGGCCCTAACCCCTACCCCCTCTCCGTGGACAAGCGTGGACATTTCCATACCACCCTCTCCCCCCTAAGTTGTCCACGTGGTATGTGAACGGCCCCTAGCGGGAAATGATGGCGGTTTAAAAAGCTTGTGAAAAATTAATTTTAAATTGAAGGATTCGTTGGATCCAAGAGTCGATTTGGAATTTCTTAACCAAGTCTGGCAACTAAGCCAGAATATTCTTCGATTTGTTAATTTTTTTGCATCTTTTTATTTTATACATTTTCTACATACATGATTTTTTTCATAATGATTCCGATTTTTTTTAATTATTTTGAAAATCTAGCTTTTTCAAAATTAACTGCGCTTTTTTTTTATTTATTTATTGATTCTTTTACCCTTCTTATGTTCTTGATTATATAGTTTTTTTTTATTTCTATTTATTCAATCTTAAACTGATTGATTATCCTCATTTTCTGATAGTTTCCTGGTTTTTTTTAAATTCTCTTGATTTTTTATTTTTGATTCCTGGCTTGCAATGGAAATTCTTTTTTTTTTCCTAATTTTTATTATTTGATTTTCTCAATATTCACTAATTTTGCAGTTCTGTTTTGTCTTTTTATTTTCTTTACTTTTTGAAAAATTTAGATTTGATTGTTTTTAATATTATGTTTATTATTTTCTTACGATTCCATGTAAATCTTATTTTTCTTTTCATCTTATTTTCATTGTTTTGCTTTTTTTTTATTTTCATAAACTCTTTAGCATTCTATTTTTTCTAAATTTCAAATAATAATTAAAAAAAAATAGAATAGAAAACATGAAAATCATTAAATTCCCTTATTTCGTAAATGTTTTTCTTATTTGGATTTCATTTGATTTTCTCAGAGTTCTTAATTTTTTTGAGTTTTTCATTTGTAACATTGGATGGATTTGAATAAATTTCGCGAACCTTTTATTTTTTGAAGTTTTCATTTGATTATCTGAACTACTGGTTCTTAATTTTAATTTAGAAATTTATTGATTTTATCAATTTCACTTTCTCAATTTATTCTAAAATTTTTATTCTCCTAATTTTAATTTTGATTTGATCTATTTTTAGGTTTCCCCATATTTGATTTTTATTATTTAGTATATTTTGTCATTTTTTTTTGTTTTTTATAGTTCTAGATTTTGTTGTTTTTTTTTTTTAATCTTCTTGAATTTCCATATTTGTATTCGTCATTTAATCGGTTATTAAGGATTTGTTTTAAATCATGATTTACTAGATATTGTAGATTTTCTTAAAAAAATTTCTCCGCTCAAATCTAGATTATTTTTTGTTATTATTTCGTTTTATTTCGATCTCGGAATTCAATTTATGCCTGACTGTTCTTAATTCTCATGATTTAATCTTAATTTTCTCAATTTGTTTTTAATCTTGGTATTCATCCATAATCCTCAATTTTAGCGTCTTAGCGCTCGTGTTTTTTCTTTTTCTTGATTTTCTCATTTTACAGATTTTTTTGTTCTTCGTGATTTATTGAATTTTTGTAATTTCTGTACGAACGTTATTCGAAGAAACTTAGTATTTTATCAACTAAATCTGTGTTTCTTGGAGATTCTCGATGGTTTAATATTTCTTTATTTTTCCATTCTCTTTTTTATGAATTTAAAGATTATTTTTTCAATTGTCTAGGGTTTTCAATTTTTATTTTATTTCATTTTCTTGTTTTTTTATTCTCTAGATTTTCTGGTTTTTTTTTTTTGGTTATGTTTATTCAATTTCTTGATATTTTTATTTATTTTATCTCTTTGAATTTTTTGGTTTCTTAGGTTTATTTTGTTTACTCAAAAGAAGTTTGTTGAATTTTTATGATTTCCCCAATTTTGTTTTATGTCAAAACCACTATTTAATTTTATTTAAATTTTGTGGATAGTTATTGTCTTCTTTTATTTTCAGTTTTATAGAATAGAATTACTTAATAATATTTTTAACTAACTGATTTTAATCTGTTTTCTTCCATATGATTTTTTTTTTAAATTCATAATTTTCTAGGGTTTAGAGCAGTGGTTTTCAAACTTTTTTCACTCATCGCCCCCTTTTGCAAAATTTCCGAGCTCAACGCCCCCCTGGGCAAATTTTCAGAAAATTTTAAAATAATGATAATCTGGATCGTTGAAAAACCATAACTTTATGACTTTATGTTGTTGTAAGACCTTATTCAAAATTCAATCAAATCTATATGAGGCCCTTAGAGCCAAAGGGGAGTACAAGTGTAAAAATGGTCGATTTTAATTTTATAATGTCAAACGATTCTTCGGGACAGTTTATTGGCAAAACTAAACGATACAAAATAGTACACATGTAGATTGGTAGTAGGCACATTTTCAGAAACAGTAACAGAATAATCATCAAACAAATTATTCTACAAAAGGTTAAAAATCAAAAGATTTTCAATCTTCAGTTGCATAAATTTCAAATAAATAAAATAAAACGATTCTTCATATTTAAAACCATATTTCGTGATTATTCAGAATATTAGAATTTTATTTAAATACTATTTCGTCCGAAAGAAAAATGCAAATTTTCGAATAATGTGTGAAAAATGACCAAACACAAAAACAAAAAAGCGCGCTTTCTCGAAATGTACATATGTACATGTACTTATGTACAGTACATATATCCTTCGGCTCCAAGGGCCTAATTTTGCTTCACAGCAAACACTTAATTCTATGTAAAATTGACTGAACAATTACTTGAACTGTATTATTAGTTTGTTTTGATATGAAATCATATATGGATCTGAAATTTTGGTAATCAAAATTATATATTCACCATAAATTTGCATTATTGAACACAAAATTACAAACTTATTACTGTCCAGCCGGTGAAAAAACGCAAAAAATAGTACATATTATTTCTTGTTATCTGAATTTGAGTCCTGTTCAAAGTTTTGCTGCATTCACGGGGCTTAAACTTTAAATTAAATTTTAATAACTGAATTCCGGAAATGTAAGTAATAACCGAAAAGATTTAAAGTTTATCGAATGCAAATGGCTCAATCAAAATGAAGATAAGCAAGTAAGAACTTAAAATAAAAGTTCTCTAACCTAAAAAAATTCTTTCAAATTTTCTTCCCAAAAACCTATCACTAATCACAGATGTTAAAGGGTATCACAGGTTTTTTCGATGGTTGATAAACAGAAATATCAGTTTTTTGAGACAATATATTTTGAAAAATTTCAAGCCTTGCCATCTAAAATTAATCTTTTTTAGTATAACCCAAAATAATCTCATAAAACAAGATCAACATGTAGAGGGTTTTTTTTCGGGGATTTTCATCCGGTTGGATGATTCATCCCGTTAATGCGTAGTAGAGGATACACAAAATCTGTGACAATATAAAAATTTTTTTAGATACATTTTAAGAAAAAAAAATGGGATACTGGAATAAAAATTTTCATGCAGCTCTGTGAAATTATCGATATTTTAGGCTTGAACCTGATGTTTAGTTCTGTAACGTAATTTCATTGTTTTGCATCGAATTGATTCGTTTCTAAATCTACGTTGTTTCGTGATTTGTGAAAATGTGAATTACGACCTCACCGCCCCAAGAGCCCTTCCAACGCCCCCCAAATTTCAAAATTGAGCTCACCGCCCCCCTGGAAACTCTCAACGCCCCCAAGGTGGCGGTAGGGACCACTTTGAAAACCACTGGTTTAGAGTTTTCATTATCGGAAATTGCCAATAAGTTCAATGCCTACTTTGTGACCAGTGTCGAAGAAATTAGTAGCGCTGAACCAGAACCAGCAGAGTATTTAAGCAGAAAATTACACTGCATCGAAAATGAACGACTTTTCTCAAATAACCTTGGATGATTTGGAAAAAGTTGTACAGTCTTTGGGATCATCATCTGGAGCAGACGAAATAACTAATAGCTAATAAAGGAGCAAAGCGATTATAGGAAAAACCACTCATGCGAAACTGCGCTCAATCCGGAAAGATGTTAGGCCGAAGGTCGCAAAGCCGAATGGGTCAACTTGGCCGAAGGATGTTCGAATTAATAGGATAATAGGCCGAATGGGACATTTGGCCGAATGGTCATTTGGCCGACTGAACGATAGGTCGAATGGTCGTTTAGCCGAATGTATGCTAGGCCGAAAAGACATAGTAATGCTTGTTTGCAAGTTGGGGCGAATGGCTGTCAGGCCGAATGATCGTTTTTGTAATTTTGTAATGGATGCTAGGCCGGCTTGACGACCATTCGGCCTAGCATCCATTCGGCCTAATGATCATTCGGCTTTAAGACCATTCGGCCTATAGTCTATTTGGCCTATCGTCTATCCGGCCTATCGTCCATTAAACCTAGCGTCCATTTGTCCTAACGACCATTGATGACTAACATTCAGACAGGTGTAAAAGATGTCTTATCGACCTAGCAATTCGACCTAACATCCTATCTGCATTGCGTGCTTTCGGCTGGATAACCGTCGGCCAAATAACCCATTCGGACTAGTGGCATATTCGGCCTGATAACCCATTCGGCCTAACGTCCATCGGCCGAATGCATTCCGACCTTCTTGATTCTTGATTCTTGATTCTTGATTCTTGATTCTTGATTCTTGATTCTTGATTCTTGATTCTTGATTCTTGATTCTTGATTCTTGATTCTTGATTCTTGATTCTTGATTCTTGATTCTTGATTCTTGATTCTTGATTCTTGATTCTTGATTCTTGATTCTTGATTCTTGATTCTTGATTCTTGATTCTTGATTCTTGATTCTTGATTCTTGATTCTTGATTCTCGATTCTTGATTCTTGATTCTTGATTCGTGATCCTGGATTTATGATTCTTGATTTTTAGTTCATGATTCTTGATTTTTAATAAAAATTTCAAATATGAGACGGGTTAATATGTACCATACCACAATCCGGTAGGTGAATGAAATGTCCCCTTGAATGAATTTATGCTGCAACCGCTCCCTTACCGAACATACCTTCTTATATGCGCAGTTAGTTATAGAACAAAATACCACGACGCCACCAAATGCCGGTCAGTGAGTTGTGGAAGAAGAACAGAACAGAATAAACGGGCGTCGCGATGCACAACATTCTAATGATGTTTGTGAACTGGGATTTCGGTTAAAATTGTATGCCGTTTTTTTTGGCGCTTGCCAAAATTGTTCAGCAGAACTATAAACCGGATGGTTCTTGGTTTATAGTTTTTTGTTGCGTAGCTATTCGACACTATTATAAAGGCATTAGAATTCGTCCAACACAACGAAACCAAACTTTATTTGCCATTCAAATACAGCTGTTTTTTGCAAAGCTATTGGGACACATGTTGTAAACACATTTAAAATGGTATGAATCCCTAGAAATGTAGCTATTTTAAAGCCGTTTAAAAACAATTCTTTTCCTTTTCCAAATTCAGCATAATAGCTAAAACATTTTGATTTTATATGGGATTGGATGGTTTAATTTTAGTTTAAGAACCTACGCGTACGCCTCACATTTAGATCTTATCACATCCATTAGGAAAGTTGAAATCAACAAGTGTATAATGGAGAAACATCAAAAAACAAAAATCTCCCTCAAACGATCGTAGGAATAGAGAAATACAAAAAACATCCGGATGGATAAGCGGCGAAACCGCTTGGATTTTTTTTTGTATCGAATCATAATAAGAACAACAGCATCGCGACGCGCTATCAAGTAAGGGGGGGTGGGACAGCGCAGGGATTGGCCGCGTTGAGCTGTATGCGTGTTGCGCAAGAGAACAACATAACACAACGGCATGTTTTCAGTATTCGTCGTCTATCTAAAATCTATCGCCAAACTAGGAACACCAAACCAAACAAGACCCACAAAAAACGCTGCTTCTGTTGGATCCTTGTCTCTTTCTCGCGACGCCGCTGCTGGCTGGGCCAAAAAGTTTCCAACTAAGACGCATTTCCAGTTCGAACGCGAATCGAAACGCATCGAAGGGGAACCCTGGAATTTGTGTGATACGGTTGAAGTACAGTTGATTATTAATTATTCTAATACCTAAATACAGTTGAGAAAGTGCTGGAATCGAGAAAACACGTGTTTGTGAAAGAAAACTGAGCAGAAACTTAATTCACTTCGCAAGCTTCGCAAAAACGTCAAACGACTAACGACAATCTAAGATGGCATTTGCTGTGCTGCGAAATTGCGTGCGATTTTCCACACCTTCTTCATCTTCGATGGGCAAACGCTTGCTGGTGGAACGAAACTTGACCTCGCTTGCTGCGATCAACTTGGTTCCTCATCATCAACAGGGTAAAACGTCACCATTACACGTGGTAAAAGTAAGTATGGTCCCTCTTGCTTCAATAATTTAGAACACCCAGATCATTGCCACGATAACAGAAAACCATTTTTTTCCAAGGAGAAAGTTCTTCAGATTCAAGTTCTCTTCCTAAGCCGTGAAACCAGTTTTTAATTTTGTTTTTTTCCTCTTCTAAGTTTCAAACCCCTAATGTTGAAGTTGAACTCAACTCGATCGAGTGTATCAATCTGTGTGTTAGCCAAACCCCAAATTAAAAAAAATATGAACGATCGACACAATAACAAAGCAGAGAACATTGACAATGAAGATCATAAAAGCAATCTCGATTAGCTGGTTGTTCATATAGTCGGATGGTCAATGGATGCAGAATCATTCGATTAAAAATTCGGAGCATCGATTTTCGATAATTTTGGAAATTTTGCACATTTGATAAATAATTTTAAGATTCAATTCACAATTTTCAATTGATACTACATTTTTCAAAAAATGCAGAATCAATTATCAAGAATCAAGAATCAAGAATCAAGAATCAAGAATCAAGAATCAAGAATCAAGAATCAAGAATCAAGAATCAAGAATCAAGAATCAAGAATCAAGAATCAAGAATCAAGAATCAAGAATCAAGAATCAAGAATCAAGAATCAAGAATCAAGAATCAAGAATCAAGAATCAAGAATCAAGAATCCAGAATCAAGAATCAAGAATCAAGAATCAAGAATCAAGAATTAAGAATCAAGAATCAATAATAAATAATCAAGAGTCAAGTATCAAGAATGGAGAATCGCGAATCGAAAATGAAGAATCAATAATCAAAAATCAAGAATCGAAAATTGAGAAGCAAGAATCGGGAATCAAGAACAAAGAATCAAGAATCAAGAATCAAGAATCAAGAATCAAGAATCAAGAATCAAGAATCAAGAATCAAGAATCAAGAATCAAGAATCAAGAATCAAGAATCAAGAATCAAGAATCAAGAATCAAGAATCAAGAATCAAGAATCAAGAATCAAGAATCAAGAATCAAGAATCAAGAATCAAGAATCAAGAATCAAGAATCAAGAATCAAGAATCAAGAATCAAGAATCAAGAATCAAGAATCAAGAATCAAGAATCAAGAATCAAGAATCAAGAATCAAGAATCAAGAATCAAGAATCAAGAATCAAGAATCAAGAATCAAGAATCAAGAATCAAGAATCAAGAATCAAGAATCAAGAATCAAGAATCAAGAATCAAGAATCAAGAATCAAGAATCAAGAATCAAGAATCGAGAATCGAGAATCAAGTATCAAGAATCGAGAATCGAAAATCAAGAATCGAGAACCTAGAATCAAGAATCGAGAGTCAGGAATCAAAAATCGAGAATCAAGAATCAAGAATTGAGAGTCAGGAATCAAAAATCGAGAATCAAGAATCGAGAAGCAGAAGTCAGAACATTTTGCAGACTTTTAAACGTCCCTCATTTTAGTGGTTTGTGCCAACGTAAGAACTTTTAACTACATAAATAACACACGACGTATTACAGGACACGACACTTAACGTTCTTACTAACGGAAAAAAAGGAACTAAAATTACCTTTTTGTCGACCGGTTTCGGGCTCGATGTTGCCCATCTACAGGACGATGTCCGACTGATTCCGCAGAAGAAAAACACTAACACAGCATCATACTATCACGTAGTATTTGTCGAAGAGGGGTTGGTTTTTATACATTTTTGTTTGCCAAGTTGAAAAGCGGCGAAATGATAGGCGCGTCATCCTCGTTCATTAAAGGCCTCTCTGAAGTCGTGATGTACATCGATTCCCAGGCATTTAAATGTGACGCTTTTCGAACACATTTTTTGAATTTCACCTTTTCCCAATCTATGGAATGGTTGAATTCTGATGCATGGGCGGCTACACTGGATTCGTTGGATCTGTTGTTTTCTACGGCGTTTTTATGCTCCTTTATCCGTGTTTTAAATTTGCGATCTCGAAAAAAGGGAAAAACTTTTCCCCCGAGTTTGGTGGCGCTACGTCGACGATATCTTCGCCACAGTTAAAGAACGATATCTCCCACAAACTCTTGAGCTCTTGAATAGCCAACACAGCTCGATCAAATTCACCGTCGAAAAAGAAGTGGATGGAAAACTCCCTTTTCTCGACCTGCTCATCTCCAGAAAAGATGATAGCACGGTGAAATTTGGAATCTACCGAAAACCGACATCAACCGATCGCTACATAACGGTAGATTCAAATCATTTTGGTGCACAAAAACAAGCTGCGTTTCATTCAATGGCACACCGTTTGTTCAACATACCGATGGAAAACAGTGAGTTTGAAAGCGAAAAAGAAAGGATTTTATTGGCGGCCAATCTGAACGGTTATGACGAAAAATTCGTGTATAAAATCCTACGCAAACACGAAAGAAAAAGGTTCCGAAGTAATGCCACCACTTTCAAACCAGAAAAGGAAGAATCCCAAAGGGTCAGTTTGCCGTTCCACCCACCACTGACCAATGGCATTCGGAAGATCCTCTCCAACCACGGTTTGAAAGTGGCTTACAAAAGTTGCAACACCCTAAAAGATTGTTTGGTTTCACTAAAGGATAAGGTGCCTCCGGAGGAAAGATCTGGTATCTACGAGATACCTTGCGAGGCCTGCCCGGCGGTCTATATTGGCCAAACAAGGCGCAAATTTAAAACACGGATAAAGGAGCATAAAAACGCCGTAGAAAACAACAGATCCAACGAATCCAGTGTAGCCGCCCATGCATCAGAATTCAACCATTCCATAGATTGGGAAAAGGTGAAATTCAAAAAATGTGTTCGAAAAGCGTCACATTTAAATGCCTGGGAATCGATGTACATCACGACTTCAGAGAGGCCTTTAATGAACGAGGATGACGCGCCTATCATTTCGCCGCTTTTCAACTTGGCAAACAAAAATGTATAAAAACCAACCCCTCTTCGACAAATACTACGTGATAGTATGATGCTGTGTTAGTGTTTTTCTTCTGCGGAATCAGTCGGACATCGTCCTGTAGATGGGCAACATCGAGCCCGAAACCGGTCGACAAAAAGGTAATTTTAGTTCCTTTTTTTCCGTTAGTAAGAACGTTAAGTGTCGTGTCCTGTAATACGTCGTGTGTTATTTATGTTTTTAAACGTCCTTATGTCAGAAAAGGTTATGATTTTTCCAATTCTATTTTCCAAAAATGTACCTTTTCATTTTTTCAAAGCGCTGTATCTCTGAGACTTGCCAAAATCTTTGATTCAACGGAGGATGTTAACAGATTCCGCTGTGGAATCATCAAATCTCCGTTTGACCTTCGCATTGCAACGTCGAATAACCCATTTTCTTCATTCCAGACCCAGAAATCATCAATCGCGGCCAACACTCGACCAAGCTTCCTATCTACAAACGTCAGACAATATTCGAAGAAAAGCAATCGCCCGGAACGGGCCTACGAAAGTGACTCGGATTCCGATTCAGATGACGAACGCAGCCCTCGGGTTGAGCGGAAGATCAAGCAACGGCGTGAAAGGGTACAAACTTTACCGGTAACGTTGTAATTGGCTTAGAATTCATAATTTTTTATTTGTTTTAGGGAACCAGTGAATTCTGGCGCCGGAAGATGCGCACCCTGCACGGCCTGCTGGACGTCAATAACGACGGAGTGATTTCGTACGACGACTTCCGGCTGCTGACCGAGAAGTTCGGATCGTTGGGCCATCTGGATGACCGCGCAAAGGACGAATTCAGGGAAATCATGAAAAGCACCTGGACGGAACAGTGGGGAGAAATCACACCGTACAATTTGATTACGGTGGAGCAGTATCTAGCCGATATGCACCACGTGGTCAACGATAAGGATTTGCGCCGGAAGGTGCACCGATTTTTGCCTTATCTTTACAGGGTATGAGTTTAATCTAGTTCGTCTTATACTGAACCCTTAATATCATAAAATTAATGATTTTAGGCCGTCGACAAGGATCATTCGGGGGCGATTTCTCTGAATGAATTCAAACTATTTTTCCGTTGTCTCGGATTGACCGAGGAAAATGCCGCCGTTTCGTTTGCAGTCATCGATAAGAATGGTGACGGTCAGATTACGCTGGATGAGTTTATCAAACTGGGACGGGATTTCCTTCTGACCGAAAATGAGGCAAACGCTTCGAGACTGTTCTGGGGCCCATTGGTGGATCATTGAAATTTTTAATACACATTGACTTAATTTGTTTTTCCAGAATCACAGCTAGAGTTAAGCAAAACATAGCAACTTACATCATTACCTCAAAAACTAATACATTGTGATAAATCGCTTGATGACATTTTAATGAGCAAATAAAAGTTTCTTTATATTTGTAATTGAATTGTAACTACCTACATACTATTTATTCATCACACCCCTAGTTATAATACAAATTTTTGAAGTTGAAAAATTATTTTAAACAAAAAAAAAATTCTTATTCTACAGTCGTTCAAAATATTCGGCAAACTCCCAATTCTTGGGACAATCTCGAAACCGAACGCAAACATTCGAGCGATTCTTGGCATAACCCACTAAACACTGACATCGATTGATGGCTTTCATGGCACACAGCTGTCCATAAGTGCCACAGGATTTCCCACAGGGTCGTCCAATCCTCCGGAAGGTTTCATTCTTAGGACACTGAGTTACTCTGGCAGCTGGAAAGGAAACAGCTAGTTAAATAATCGATTAAAAAAAATTAACGGAAACACCAACGTTGTTTGGTGGTTTCCGGAAGCAGCAAACGGATTCCGACTGTGTAGATCCAAAGCATTTGACCAACGCAAAGGTAAATGCAAACGCAAATAAGCGCGCAATTCACAAGCAAACTTTTGGGGAACATATCACCGCCAAGCTGGACAACGACAACTGATTTTGATTGTGGGTAATCCACAAACCAACAATCAAAATCAGTTGTCATTCTTCAGCTTGGCGATAATGTATTCCCCAAAAGTTGAATTGAAATCAGTGGGCCTGCCTTACCTTGACAACAATGGGGGTTGGGGTCGAATGTAATTACCGATCAACTATTAATTCGACATTAGTGCCAAAAATCAGCGAGCACATGTCACCATACAACTGACTGACTGAGGGATTTAAAAAACTTGCGTGCAATGAAATATTTCATACATACAACTTCTGCGCAGAAATGTTTTGGAGTTTGTGCTGCCATCTGGTTTTTCGTGATATTACTATAAGAGAACTATCAGAACAGAAAAAGATACTAACAGAATTGATGATACAATTTTTAATTTTATCGAAATCCCAAATTTTTTATTTATTTTTATATTTGTTTCTAACAAATTACCATTTGAAGTAAGAAAAATAGTTTTCTTGTTTTTGACAAAGGACTTGTTTTTCAAGGAAGCAAGCTTTCATTTTTCCCAATACTGGAGTACTTTCACAATAGTTTTCAATATCATAGAATGATGCAAACACTGAATACAGTATATAGTTTTATTTTTAAAATTTTCAGCTCAATTCAATATCAATGTGATGTTGATTTTCATCATGGAATAAAAATCATAGAATTTCACATGCTTTTTTTTAAGTTTTTAACTCAAATAAGATTCATGATCCGTATTCAAAATTCGTCAGCGTTTAAAGTCAGTAATTTTCGGAAAAAGGAAATTAGATATTAAAAATTAAAAACGAATTTTTCCCTCAGATTTACTTGAAATTCCTATAACCTTTAATTTTATTTAGTGGTGCAAAATTGGAAACTTAGCATCAAATCCATCATTCAAATGTTACATTCAGACTCACAAGTTGGACTTAAAATGAATAATAAGAAAAAAAAACTAATTTGAAAACCAACATTCATTGTTTCAATCAAAAATTTCTGACTGAATACTTTTACATGAATAAAGATTTTTTAATAGGAGAGAGTTCAAGTAGGCGTTGCTTTGCAAGGACGTCCAAATTTTCCCTTCGTGAATTTCTGTTTCCAGAAGTAAGAAAATAGCTTTAAAAAGATTAATCGAATACAGCTGATTCTAACCGCGATGGTGAACATAATTGTGAAGTTCGTTGAAGCAAAATCAATAATCCCGAGGATATTTCATACACCGGAAAAATGCGAGAAGAGGCAAATCAACTTCAGAAGATTCGGTTAAAATAGGTCCCAGTATCAGCTCTGCTCCAGCCAACTAAAGATTTGGTATATTTGGTGAGATCGAACCTTTTTACAGTTTATAACTTACATTTCATTGTTTTTTTTATGAAAATCTACCAACATAAATGAAGCTTTTGGCAGGGAACTCCACGCTTTATTGTTTTGGCTATGCTGGTAACAGAAGAAGAAAAAAATACAGATTTTTTGTCAGGAACTGTGATCTGGAATTGAGATTCAGAAATTGTATTCAAACTTAGAATTTAGATTCAGAAATCAGATTTTGAATTCCGATTTTAAATATTAAATTCAGATTCTGATTACGCTCGTATTTAAGTTTTGCAATCGAGTCAGTTTGTTTAAAAAATTCAGCTGAAATGTGAAATAATCTTTGGATTAATTTAAAGATTTTTTTTTTGTGATGATAAATCTAATTTATGCAATTATGTTTGATGAAAATACTTTGTCGACAAAAACCTTGTAATATTGAGTTAAAAATTCAACAGTAACTTAATTTTTATTTTATTTTTATCATTTTCCGGCTTTAACCAGCCTGAAAAAAGTGCTATGGAAAATATGAAAATAGCTTTTTTTTTCTTGTGTATTGATAGGCAGACTCGAAAGCTTGAAAACACACTTTCAAACGCAAACCTTAAATTATACTAAGGCTTGAAGGAATAACAAGTAAATCAAATATGACCGAAAAATTCAGTGCTGTTACCTTTATTTTTGAAAATTTCATATACATTCACCTATAGTTAAAATTTCTTAATTGCTCAAAAGCTTGTGACATTTAGTTTATTTCTAGCTGATTTTATCAAAGTTCACAAGGCTTCACTGCCTCTACTTTCATAACAGTCCCATATGCAGAAACAAGCAAGCGAGAAAATCAGCCTTTTCTGTTTTGGAATACATTTTAAAGTTGTGACCACAGCTTTCAGCATAAAAAAAATCGTTTCATGGAATGTGTTCTAGGTTGTCATAAAAAATCGTAGGACCTGAAATTTTCGAAATTTGGCAACTGGTAAGGTCTGGAGCACCATTTTTGTTTGTTATGGGACTGTTATGCGAGCATATTCGAGACCTTTTTCAAATCTACTCGCATAACAGTCCCATACAGAAAATGGTTTGCTCACCAAGCAACCTTTCTAAGACCTCAATTTGATCATTTCTGAACTTGTAAATGTAGTTCGTGTCCACATTGTAAGTTGAATCTTATCATGGTTTTTAGTTGTTTCTGATAGTTTTCCTCACTGGAAGACCATCCTTACTTTATTTTAGCCTGCCTTTCAAAAACCATAGTTAAATTTACTGTGTAGTGTGCATAATTCGACATCAAGTGAGTTGAATCTTGTTTGAATGACTTAAGCAATAAATCAAAGATCATTTCACCAAAAGAAACATAGTAAGGTAACGACATCCGTGGTATTTCACATATGGGACTGTTATGCGGGTATATTTCATATGGAACAGTCACTAGTTGATATTTTTTTCGTAATTTCTAGAACAAAATCTCTTTTTTTATTAATTTATATTGAAGTCCAATGTTCAAAATGACGAACTGTCATTTTAGATGAAGAATGATGAAAATTCATATGGGACTGTTATGCGAGTATGGGCAGTTCAGGCCTTCAAGTTTCCTATTTTATTACTTCAGGCTACATAATGTTAATTTAGCAAACCATATTAACTTATTTTCGAAAATTTTTGTTTGAAATATCAAACTGACAAAACTATTAACCCTCATTCGTCCCTGGTTTTTTACCCGTTATAGTCCCTGGAGGGTCAATTTGACACTCCTCGCTTTAAACGTTATAACTTTGCACTACTACTATCAATTTTTTTCAAAAAAACTTATCAATAGAAACATATGAATGTAAGGGAGAACGAGACGGACGATGAGTGAGTACAGCAAAAGACATTAGAGAGAACCACACCTTCAGTGTGCCGCGAGATCTCATAGCAACAGCTCGAGTTTCCTTGTTGTTCCGTGTGAGGTGTTAAACTGAAGGAAGTCCCATTTCATTTAAACATTGTTATCATTAAAATTGCTTCAATAAATAAACTGTTTTGTTACATGGGGGCTCAACCGGGATTTCCCTCATGTTTTGAGTCGATTTGAGCGAAAATTCCGTGGCAAACGATAAATTTGCAATTTCTTTGCAAATGGCGGCAGTGAGATCCTTGCAAAGATCGAGAGCGGTCTTCACATCAGTATCTGTGTGAGGTGTTGGTGACAGAGAGAAGTCTCCACACCGAAGAGAACTTGAGTAAAACTGGAGCAAAGTCTCCACAGAGCCGCGTATCGCCGCCGAGGCTACGCCATACGAATGCGTGTTTTCGGTTCACCAACACAAACCGAGAAATATTTGGACACATCTACAGACTGAGTGAAAAAATGTTCGTGCGAGAAGTGCTGACGAGGCTGACAAATGCTCAGCTGCGGGAGTTTTGTGCGGCGAAGGAGTTGTCTATCAACGGCAATAAAGAAAGATTGATTCGACGCTTGGTGAATGCTAGTGACTGCCACGAGGGGACTTCGGGAGAAACGATTCTTCATTCTGCTCGAGAGAATATCGCAACGTCTACCCCGAAGAAAAGTGAAGAAGAATATTCGGACACCATGTCGTCGAGTAGTAGCGAAGATTCGCGAAAACGTGTGCGTGCGCCGCAGTTCACATTCAATGATATTGGTGACTCTTTGGAGAAATTTTCTGGGGAGCGCACTGACAGAGACGTTCATGACTGGCTAGAAGAGTTTGAAAACACGAGTGACAATTTTGGTTGGAGTGACGCACATAAGTTTGTGTACGGCCGCCGACTTCTGAAGGGCACGGCAAAATTATTCGTAAACAGTTCGAGTGGCTTGAATTGTTGGGAGTCACTGAAAACTGCTCTAGAAGAAGAGTTCGGTGCGAAAGTTTCGAGTGCTGAGATCCACGAGCTGCTTCGGAGTAGAAAGAAGAAGAACAATGAGTCATTTTTGCAGTATATTTACCATATGCAAAATATTGCAAAACGAGCCCGTGTTGAAGAAGATGCTATCTGTGAATACGTCGCGAACGGTGTGAATGACATTGCAGTAAATAAAATCTGCTTGTACGGGGCGAATACGATTGCCGAACTGAAAGTCCGCATTAAACAGTATGAGAAAATGAAGAGCCATATGCGTGAACCAACCCACCGTGCTACGAAGAACACCAACACAAGTGAACGTGACCGCGAGAAGAGAGACTCAAAATCTGGTGCGAAAGATTACACTCACACAACCAATGCCAGTGACAGCTTGCGATGTTATAATTGTGGTAATCGGGGCCACTATGCGAATGACTGTGACACAAAATCGCGCGGCCCGAAATGCTTTGGTTGTGGTGAGCACGGGCATCTAGCCAAAAACTGTGAGCGGGAGAAGAAGCAAACCGATGTGAACGCGCTCTCGGAAGGTATGCCGGTGTGCGAGGTGCAAGTTGGCGACTTGGTTTTGCGCACACTGTTCGATACCGGGAGCCGATACAATCTGCTGTGTGAGAGTGTGTATGTGAAAGTTGGAGAACCGTTGCTGCATCGTACAACAATGAGCTTCACTGGATTCGGTGCGGCAAAAACACCAGCGCGTGGTACGGTCGAGCTCGATGTATGTGTGGGAGCCGAAAAGTTTCCGACGATGACGTTTTACGTCGTCCCACCGGGGTCCATGCGATACGACGCCATTCTCGGCATGAGCGCACTCACCTTCATGGACGTGGAAGTGAATGAGGGAGGAGTAAACATTAAAAAGAAAGTGATTGAAAACGATGTCGCGGACGAAAGTGAACTGATGCAGATTTTGAATGTGTGTGAGCCGGGAGCGATCGATGTCGATCCAAAGTATGTCGACGTTATCCAGGACATCATCGCAAATTACAACCCAAAACGTGAAGTGAACAGTCGTGTGGAAACGAAGATTATCTTAACCGATGACGAGCCGGTTCGCTCGGCACCACGGCGATTCGCACCGAAGGAGAAAAAAGTGCTAGAAGAAACCATCGACGATTGGCTGAGATCGGGCATAGTGCGCGAAAGTGCTAGTGAGTATGCAAGCCCAGTTACACTGGCACCGAAGAAAAACGGTTCTTTACGTGTGTGCGTCGATTACCGACAGCTAAATCGGAAAGTAGTGAAGGATTGTTTCCCTATGCGGAACATTGAGGACCAAATCGATAGATTGAAAAACGCGAAAGTGTTCACTACTCTTGACTTGAAGAATTCGTTCTTTCACGTGCCGGTCGAGGCTTCCAGCCAGAAATATACCAGTTTTGTGACGCACTTGGGACAATACGAGTTCCTCAAAACACCCTTTGGATTGTGTAACAGTCCAGCGAGTTTTAGCCGGTTCGTGGCGGATGTTTTTCGCGATCTGATCAGAAGCGGTGTGTTGATCATTTACGTCGACGACGCTATTATCGCGTCCGACACACCAGAAGAAAACGTCGCGATATTGCGACAAGTGCTGAAAGTGGCCAGTGAAAACGGACTGCAGTTTAATTGGGAAAAGTCGCAATTCCTGAAAAACGAGGTCGAGTATCTGGGGTATTTGATTAGTGAAGGGAAGTACCGAATGTCTCCAGAGAAAATTCGTGCGGTGAAGAACTTTCGTGTTCCGGGTAACGAGAAAGAACTGCAGCGGTTTTTGGGACTGACCAGTTACTTCCGCAAATTTGTTCCGGGTTTTGCGCTTATTGCGAGGCCACTAACCGACCTGATGAAGAAAGACGTTGAGTTTGTGTTCGGTGAGAAGCAGCAGAGAAGTTTCGAACAGCTGAAAGGGTGCCTTGTGACCGATCCGGTGCTGAAAATATACGATGCTGCTGCCGAAACTGAAGTGCATACCGACGCAAGTAAGGAAGGCTATGGTGCAGTGTTACTCCAACGGGACCATGATGGAAAATTCCATCCAGTGTACTACATGAGTCAAAAGACAAAGACGGCAGAGAAGAACTATAGTGCTTACCATCTTGAAGTGCTTGCGGTAGTGAATGCCATTGAACGTTTTCGTGTGTACTTGCTTGGCATACCGTTTAAAATTGTGACGGACTGTGCGGCCTTCCAGCATACACTAAAGGGGAAGCATCTTAGTCCGAGAGTGGCCAGATGGGCTTTGACTCTCGAAGAGTACGAGTATACAGTGGAACATCGAGCAGGCAGTCGTATGCAGCACGTCGACGCTTTGAGCCGGGCGCCGGTTATGGTGACAACTGGTGATCCGCTCATGGAGCTGATTAAAACTGCACAAGGACGTGACGAGAGGATTCGCGTGATCTGTGAGCTGCTGAAGACACAACCTTTCGAGGACTATGTAGTGACAAGTGATCTGTTGATGAAGATTGTGAATGGACGAGAAGTGATTGTTGTGCCGGCAGAACTGCAGAACGAAATCATCCGCCGTGCACATGAGAGTGGACATTTTGGTGTGAAGAAGCTAGAAGACATAATTAAGCGTGAGTACCACATTCCGCAAATCGGTTCCAAGATCAAACGGCATATCGAGTGCTGCGTGAAGTGCATCCTTGCAGAGCGGAAACGAGGAAAAACCGAAGGACTGCTGTCGCCAATCCCAAAAGGCGATGTTCCTTTCGATACCTATCATGTCGATCACGTGGGACCCATGGATGCAACGGAGAAGCTCTACAAGTACGTGTTCGTAGTAGTGGATGGTTTCTCGAAGTACGTGTGGATCTACCCTACGAAGTCAACGAATGCGGCCGAGGTGATCCAACGGCTGCGTCAGCAAAACGAATTGTTCGGAAACCCTAGACGTATCGTCAGCGACAAGGGATCGGCCTTTATCTCCTCCGATTTCAAGGAGTATTGCGCCGAAGAGAGAGTGGAGCACATCGAAATAACGACCGGAGTTCCTAGAGGAAATGGACAAGTCGAACGCGTAAACCAGGTTATCCTGGCAATGCTGACGAAACTGAGCGTGAACGATAAAACTAAGTGGTACAAACATGTCGGCAACATCCAACGCTGGATAAACGCTAGTGTTAATCAAAGTACGAGTGTTACACCGTTTGAAGCTCTTTTCGGTGTTCGAATGCGACATGAAGGTGATATTCGTCTGGGAGAGATGCTAGAAGAGATCAAGGTGGCTCAGTTTGAGGATCAGCGGCGTGAACTCCGAGAGAAGGCCCGCGAAGCTATTGTGAAGGCTCAGGAGGAACAGAGGAAGGCGTACAATCTTCGAGCGAAGTCTGCGACGGTCTATAGAACAGGAGACCTCGTGGTCATCAAGCGTACTCAGTTCGGACCTGGGAAGAAGTACGCATCGGAGTATCTGGGACCGTACAAGGTAGTGGATGTCAAGGCAAACGGTCGATACGGAGTTGAAAAGGTGAGTGGTGAGGGTCCGAATCGAACGTCGACTGCAGCGAGCCATATGAAGAGGTACCGGGTCTGGAGTCCAGATCCGTCTCAGGATGACCGAGATGTAAGGGAGAACGAGACGGACGATGAGTGAGTACAGCAAAAGACATTAGAGAGAACCACACCTTCAGTGTGCCGCGAGATCTCATAGCAACAGCTCGAGTTTCCTTGTTGTTCCGTGTGAGGTGTTAAACTGAAGGAAGTCCCATTTCATTTAAACATTGTTATCATTAAAATTGCTTCAATAAATAAACTGTTTTGTTACATGAATGGAAGTAAAACAAATTTTCCGAACATTATATACAGTTATATTCTAAGGTTGCCAGAATTTTTTCAACAGGTATCCGGGCCGGACAAACCGGGCAATTTTTATATAAAAACCTGACAAAATCCGAGCATTCGATTTCAAATTGACGACCATAAATCCCCATAAATCCGGGCAATATCCGGGCAAATTTTGTCAAAATTCAAAAATTCTTCAACAACAACAAATTTTGTCAAAATTCAAAAATTCCTTAACAAAAATCAAGAAAAAAAAAGAATTTTTTCTATCAAAACTCATCGATAGATTTTGAACCGTATTTTAGGCTTCCAAAAAACCTTTCATGATCATTTTTATAAAACTTGCTCAAAAAATTCGTTTTGGTGGTGTTTTTTTGTTAATTTGCTAAATAAAGTGAATTAATCCGGGCAAAACTATTATTAAATTTAGTATTAAATATCCGGGCAAACTCGGATAAATCGGCAATCTGGCAACCTTAGGGGAGAGTGGGGATACTTGATCCCTTTTTCTTATTTTCACCATATCTTTTTGGAAAAATTTAGCAACTCGCACTCTTTTACATTTTCTGACAGCGTGTAACTTCAAGTTTCTATGTTCCTAAAATTAGAACGATACTTGAACCCGTAGGTGAACTAGAAGCATTTTCGTGGGAGTAAAAAAATTGCGATATTTTAGAAGTTAGGGGAGACTCGATGCTTTATTTAGGAAGCCCTAATCCATGGAAAAAATCAAACAAAACCCCAAGATAGAATGTTAATTGACTATTTTGGTCATGTTTGTTCTCATTTCACAATCAAGAATTGTCAGAAAAAAAAAATTCTATAGCTTATTCTCAACCCTTATGACATTGCATACTTACGGGCGCAATTTTTTATAAACAAGAGAAAATCAATTATTTTAGCCCTTTTCGTCAGATAACTGATGGATAAATATTAGTAATCTCGAAATCAGCAATGACCACGATCCATTGAGAAGAAGAATATACCGGGATAATTTTTACCCATATATAAGGGATCAATTGTACCCAAAATCAACATTTTAGAAAACTTTTTCTGAAAAAAGTTGGGAGTTTTCCATCGCTTTGAAAATATTTTATTTTGAAGTACATTTTACACTCGAAAGATTGATGTATTGGAATAAATATTTTTGTTATAATATTTCCATCTTAGGAACATTTTAAAATGATGATAAAAGATCATCAAGTCACGTTTTGTGAAATTTTTCCTCGGCCACACCACTTACCAAGGTGATCTCCATGCAACATTTCCACCCCCAAAAAATAGCGTGAGATTTGTGGGGGGAGCCAGTCTCCGGAAAACAATTCATTACCTCATGTGCTGCACTTCCCTCTCTCAATCGGCTACACGGACTTGGCCGGCGTCTTTATTGGTTGATTTGAAAGTAGAAGATCCTCGAATTCGTACAGTGAGATCGTATTGCTTACTCCCAGCAATCTTTCGTTTGGTTTATTGTGTAACGTTGATTATCTCTAACCCATCACAAAATGCAACCATTGTGCCATTGGCCAGGAGGGGCCGGAGGTGAACCGTAGTTGATAGCAAGCTCAAGCTCAAGCTAAACTAAATGAATGGAAGAAAAGTCTAAGAGTTACCACCATGCTGGATTGATTTTTTAGAGAGAAAAATTCTATGTAAGATACGGGAGATGAAACACAAAAATAAAGTAATTTATGGGACAATTACAACAAAAACTTTATAATAATATAGCTATTAGTTAGTGTTAATATGATTAAAATTTTAGGGAAAAAATTGTTAAATAGTGTAAAAACTACAACCGAAGAAGTATTGAAAGACAAATTCCTTAGCCCCTGTGGTTAAGAAATTTTTTCTACAATTGCCTTAAATTCTTCCTCAACTATAAGATTTTTCGTTCAGCAAAAGTTGTTCGTAATTATAAAACTAAGCTTCTGTGAATTTTTATGCGAAGAAAAAATTTGAGGTCTCGAGAGTTAAGTCGAACACGAGTATAAGAAATTGAAGGATTATAGGAATTTCTCAATTAGAAAATATTTAACTCGTATGACTAGTAATGTATCTATTTCTAGAATCTCTAAGACTCAAGTAACTTCGTTTACATTTCCATCTCACATTAGGACCGGTACGTATCTTGGAAAACCTTAACGGATCTGTTCGATCCCTCCACACTTCTTAAAGTCTATGATTTGATCAACATTCATTAAATATTCCACATTTTTTTAAGACCGAACATCGAAATATTAACCACTCTATTCTCTCCCAACGTATTTTAAACTCCACCCTCGACGACGCACTCCCCGATGACCTCGTGGCTTCCGGTGGTTCTGGTGCCGCGTCGAAAGCCCAGCAGTCATACGACCATGTCGCGGCTTTGCGTAGCCGGTTGACCACCGTTGTAGCTTTCGTGGAACGGATGATGTACCAGCTCCGGGAAGAATCGGCTCAGCTGGCAGCGGATCGCAAAGATCACATCGTGATTGGCGAAGCAGAACAAACAGGAAACGCAGGCGCCCTGCAGGCTGATCAAGACGGCCGACACCACCTGATAGGGGCGTTCCAGCTCGCAGCCCTTGTCCGGACGGAACGGGAGCAGGATGTGCTGCAGCCCGAAGAGAGGTATCTGGGAATTATATGGGAAAAAATGACTTAGAAATTTACCTTTTTTTCTGAGATTCAATCTATGCAGGAGGATCACTTCGAATAAAATGGAAGAAAATTACTTTTCTAAACATCGTATTGGAAATTGAATATTTGACAATGATTGCACTGTCGTATACAACAAATGTTCTTTCAAGACAAGTTCGAGAAATTCAGAATGGACAAATAAATTCACCACGTTCTCTGAAAGCCGAATCATAGCCGAATAACACAAAGCAACAAAATTCTCATTTTAGTTTTTTCTATCAGCTCTTTTTTCGGGCAAACTTCAAAAATAACATAAAGTTCATCGAAGAAATTTGTGCCATTGTAATATTTTTATTTTTCAATCTTACCAGTATAAGCGTCGCCCGGGTGGCCTTCTTCAATCCCAGCGGAGCCGGATTGGGCGAGGTGGAGCTCAGCTTGGTCAGCAGCACCCGGACCACATTGACCAGAAACACCACCGAGGCGACCAACGAGAGGCTCACCGGAACCGTCAGCAACCACATGGCTTGGCTTTCCTCCATCCAGCAGCTGAAAAAAAATGTTAAAAATCAGATTAATTGCTCGCTTGAACGGTTTTCCCTTGGCTCGTTTGGCGTTGGACGCTTGAGCTACTTCATTTCAATAATATGTTTCAGGGAACAACGCAGATGCTGGTGGAATGCAACCACCACGCCATCAGGACCAGTCAAAGACGACCGGGAATGATAATGGGTTGAAGAAGCATTTCAGGATCAGGTGCAAAATGAGGGTGTCAGAGCGCAACTAATACCTGTCTGATACCGCTGCTGCCTGGCAAAACCACATCGACCTAGGATGGTTCATTCCAAAGAAAAGAACCACAACTTGTTTCAGGTCGAACAACGTCATATTGTCTTTCGGAAGAAAAATTCAATAAAAATCTCATAATCCAAATAACAATACCCCCTTCTTGAACCATTCTAATAATTTTGATTCCATGTTTCACCGTAAGTTGCACTCATTCTCGTAAACGAGTTAACACGATTATGTGTTGGAGTTGGAAGAAGGATTTCCCGTCCGCAGAAGAAGATGCAGGAAATTCCTGGAAACCTGGGACAGTCCAAACGGATCCTCGGGGAGACTGACAGGCAGGAGCTTAAGAAAAATGTCCCCGGTCTTTTCGCCCGTCTTCTTCTCAGTCATTAGGTTCAGAGATTTTGAGACGTTTTGGGAAACTGGTTTCCGAATGATTTCCTCTCATTACTAAAATTTGTCTAACCTCAAAATTACGAATTCTAACTTGTGAAACTTTACCTTTCCAAAGTGCAAAAAAGTTTGTTTAAAAAGTGCATCCAAAATGTATGGCTTGCATATATGCAGGCGTTAAAATCTTACACAGTCCTGCGATTTTTCACGTTATGCCTCCTATCTAATACAGCATTTATATTAAATTTGAAACAGTGGATCTGATTTTTTTTTCCATTTTTAGTATTCAGATCTATCTCGACCTTCTCGAAACGTTACTACAGCATTTTTGGAGCACTCTTGTTTGCAGGTAAAACTTCATGAATTTTCAGTAGTTATGTATAATGATAAAGACATATTTGAAAAAGTATTCTTTTATTTTCGTAATAGTCTCATGAAACTTGGTGGAGTTTACATTTATGCGATTTCTTGTGATTATGCATTATGGGATGTATGTGCCTTTTTATTTATGTTGCTTTCTTGGGTAATTTTGATCAGCTTGTGTCAAATTTCGGAAACAGCTTTGTAAATTTTCCAAGCATTTTTGTAACAAATTTTTAATACTTTGAGACATTTTCCTGTTTAATTTTTCATGACATTTTGTAAACAGTTTTTTGATATTTTTATATCATACTTTAAACATAAATATGTGAAACCTTTTCGTGGATTTTTTGTGATCGTCAAGCCATCTTTGTGTGGCATTTTTTGGTGATAAATTTTGGCACTTTATACCTTTGTAACATTTTTATCACTTTTTATTGCTGCGTTCGAAGGTCTTTAGCCAATTTTTTATATGATCTAAAAGATTTGTATTATATTCTTTGACAATTATATATTTGATTATATTATATCAACCTATTTGACAAAATGTTTCAGTTATTTTCTAACGTTTCAAAGATATTTCATTGAAAATGGTCAAAATTGTCAAAATTGTCAAAATTGTCAAAATTGTCAAAATTGTCAAAATTGTCAAAATTGTCAAAATTGTCAAAATTGTCAAAATTGTCAAAATTGTCAAAATTGTCAAAATTGTCAGAATTGTCAAAATTGTCAAAATTGTCAAAATTGTCAAAATTGTCCAAATTGTCAAAATTGTCAAAATTGTCAGAATTGTCAAAATTGTTAAAATTGTTAGACAAAAATGACAAAAATGACAAAAATGACAAAAATGACAAAAATGACAAAAATGACAAAAATGACAAAAATGACAAAAATGACAAAAATGACAAAAATGACAAAAATGACAAAAATGACAAAAATGACAAAAATGACAAAAATGACAAAAATGACAAAAATGACAAAAATGACAAAAATGACAAAAATGACAAAAATGACAAAAATGACAAAAATGACAAAAATGACAAAAATGACAAAAATGACAAAAATGACAAAAATGACAAAAATGACAAAAATGACAAAAATGACAAAAAATGACAAAAATGACAAAAATGACAAAAATGACAAAAATGACAAAAATGACAAAAATGACAAAAATGACAAAAATGACAAAAATGACAAAAATGACAAAAATGACAAAAATGACAAAAATGACAAAAATGACAAAAATGACAAAAATGACAAAAATGACAAAAATGACAAAAATGACAAAAATGACAAAAATGACAAAAATGACAAAAATGACAAAAATGACAAAAATGACAAAAATGACAAAAATGACAAAAATGACAAAAATGACAAAAATGACAAAAATGACAAAAATGACAAAAATGACAAAAATGACAAAAATGACAAAAATGACAAAAATGGCAAAAATGACAAAAATGACAAAAATGACAAAAATGACAAAAATGACAAAAATGACAAAAATGACAAAAATGACAAAAATGACAAAAATGACAAAAATGACAAAAATGACAAAAATGACAAAAATGACAAAAATGACAAAAATGACAAAAATGACAAAAATGACAAAAATGACAAAAATGACAAAAATGACAAAAATGACAAAAATGACAAAAATGACAAAAATGACAAAAATGACAAAAATGACAAAAATGACAAAAATGACAAAAATGACAAAAATGACAAAAATGACAAAAATGACAAAAATGACAAAAATGACAAAAATGACAAAAATGACAAAAATGACAAAAATGACAAAAATGACAAACATGACAAACATGACAAAAATGACAAAAATGACAAAAATGACAAAAATGACAAAAATGACAAAAATGACAAAAATGACAAAAATGACAAAAATGACAAAAATGACATAAATGACAAAAATGACAAAAATGACAAAAATGACAAAAATGACAAAAATGACAAAAATGACAAAAATGACAAAAATGACAAAAATGACAAAAATGACAAAAATGACAAAAATGACAAAAATGACAAAAATGACAAAAATGACAAAAATGACAAAAATGACAAAAATGACAAAAATGACAAAAATGACAAAAATGACAAAAATGACAAAAATGACAAAAATGACAAAAATGACAAAAATGACAAAAATGACAAAAATGACAAAAATGACAAAAATGACAAAAATGACAAAAATGACAAAAATGACAAAAATGACAAAAATGACAAAAATGACAAAAATGACAAAATGACAAAAATGACAAAAATGACAAAAATGACAAAAATGACAAAAATGACAAAAATGACAAAAATGACAAAAATGACAAAAATGACAAAAATGACAAAAATGACAAAAATGACAAAAATGACAAAAATGACAAAAATGACAAAAATGACAAAAATGACAAAAATGACAAAAATGACAAAAATGACAAAAATGACAAAAATGACAAAAATGACAAAAATGACAAAAATGACAAAAATGACAAAAATGACAAAAATGACAAAAATGACAAAAATGACAAAAATGACAAAAATGACAAAAATGACAAAAATGACAAAAATGACAAAAATGACAAAAATGACAAAAATGACAAAAATGACAAAAATGACAAAAATGACAAAAATGACAAAAATGACAAAAATGACAAAAATGACAAAAATGACAAAAATGACAAAAATGACAAAAATGACAAAAATGACAAAAATGACAAAAATGACAAAAATGACAAAAATGACAAAAATGACAAAAATGACAAAAATGACAAAAATCTCAAAAACCTCAAAATGACAATTTTTGTCATTTTTGTTATTTTTTGTCATTTTTGTCATTTTTGTCATTTTCGTCATTTTTGTCATTTTTGTCATTTTTGTCATTTTTGTCATTTTTGTCATTTTTGTCATTTTTGTCATTTTTTTCATTTTTGTCATTTTTGTCATTTTTGTCATTTTTGTCATTTTTGTCATTTTTGTCAGTTTTGTCATTTTTGTCATTTTTGTCATTTTTGTCATTTTTGTCATTTTTGTCATTTTTGTCATTTTTGTCATTTTTGTCATTTTTGTCATTTTTGTCATTTTTGTCATTTTTGTCATTTTTGTCATTTTTGTCATTTTTGTCATTTTTGTCATTTTTGTCATTTTTGTCATTTTTGTCATTTTTGTCATTTTTGTCATTTTTGTCATTTTCGTCATTTTTGTCATTTTTGTCATTTTTGTCATTTTTGTCATTTTTGTCATTTTTGTCATTTTTGTCATTTTTGTCATTTTTGTCATTTTTGTCATTTTTGTCATTTTTGTCATTTTTGTCATTTTTGTCATTTTTGTCATTTTTGTCATTTTTGTCATTTTTGTCATTTTTGTCATTTTTGTCATTTTTGTCATTTTTGTCATTTTTGTCATTTTTGTCATTTTTGTCATTTTTGTCATTTTTGTCATTTTTGTCATTTTTGTCATTTTTGTCATTTTTGTCATTTTTGTCATTTTTGTCATTTTTGTCATTTTTGTCATTTTTGTCATTTTTGTCATTTTTGTCATTTTTGTCATTTTTGTGATTTGCATTTTTTTTTACAATATCCTTAATTTCTTAGTGTTGATTTTTTCTGCTTTTTTTGTTTCATTATATAGTTATTAATTTTTTTTTTTTTGTGACATTTTAATTTGTTGCTCATTATTTGCTTCCTTTTTTCTAAATGTTCTCTTATTCTCTTGAATATTTTCATTGTTGACACTTTTCATAACTTTTGGAAATATTGGTAATATTTTTTGGAATTTTGACAGATTATCTTTTTATTGCATTTTTGTCATATTTTAGGCACAGACTGTAAATTTGCAGCAAACCTTTGAAAAATCTTTTTAAAGGAGATGGATCGTAGCAAGCTTATGAAAGCACATCAAATCTGATCAATAATCGATAAACTTACTTTTATTGATTGATGCATTCAAGATGCAGGGCCTACTCGGTTAGAAGCGATACTTTGAAGGCTTGTTCAATACATCTGGTTTACAATTTCAATTGGCTTAAGGCTAGACACGACACAATGTTGTAAATGGACAGGACAGCAGGAATAAGAAAAAAAACTTACTGCTCCACATCGGTGGTGTAGTTGCTCCGGATCGCTGCATAGGTTGCGACGAACAGAACCGGAAGTATCCAACCGATGGTGACAAACCATCGCATCGCAATGGCATCCTTGATGAAGACCTACGATTGGGAATAACAGAACGATACAAAACGAAAACGGACGAATAAATGTCGGGCATTTGGTAGCAAAGAAACATCAACTATATTGAATGAATGACTGAACGAATGTAAGTGACAAAAGAATTGACAGAATATAAAACCCACCCTCCCCTATTTATCATTGAACAAAGCAGAAGGATAGACACAATTTATCCTGCATTTTTTTTCCTTGATGCATTTTATCTCAAATGCTGCTGAAATAAACTGCCAATCATATTTAAATAAAATGTTCATTTGGGTGATTCCCTTCTTGGGAAAAAATTAATAAACAATGATGTAATAAACCATTATTTCTTCACAATTTAATGTTTTAGACAATAATTGAAATTTCTTGTTCTTGTTCATCTTAGCTCATTCCTTCCATCTTTGGTGTTGTTAAAATATCATTTATCGTCATCGCTGTGAGCTCACGGGAGGCAAATTGATTGACAGTCTTCGTACCTTCAGCAGCATGTTTTCCTTCTCCACAGTACAGCCCAGCTAAGCCAAGCCATAGGTTTACATGGGAAAATGCTAATTTTATCGTGGTTTTGACGATTCAGGCTCATTTGCCGGAGATCGGTTCGAAGAAATTTTCTCCAGCATTTCAGGGGAATGTTTGAAACGACAACAGAAACTGTTAACTTTAACTGGCATTCGAAGAATTTTAAGAGAAACGAACACATTTTTTAGAGCAGTGAGCTCTACTTTAAGGGTGCGATACAGACAGTTGTTATTTCGTTCAGATAAATGATGCGTTTAATTTCACATTCGAATAGAAATTTACGGGAAAGTTGCAAATCCTCAGTACTCATGAAAAGGCTTTTCAATAACAATGCACTTGAAAAAAAATATAATCATTTTCCAAATATCAATGCACTTGGCACCCCTGAACACCCAAAAAAATCAAAACACGAGCATCTGTGTATCTTTTCCACAGGGCGAATTTGCCGATATTAGTACCGGAAAATCGCGTTTGTCGTGCGCCTTTCTCAAAAATCGATTCCCATTGTTTAAGGATTGGGCTGAGACCTCCTGCTAAAGTGGTGTTCGTGTAGAACTGTTAATATATCCTAATAGGGCGAATTTTAAATTTTACACAGCGTTTCACATTGATACCGTAGAATCTTTTAAACCGTCTCGGTCGATGTTAGGCTTTACATACTGTATAAACGTTGATAACTTAGGATTAACATTTAACACCCAGTATCGAGATGGGAATCGAACCCATGCCATCAGTGGACTAGCGATTACCGTTATACCACGCTGCCCGCTCGGCCACAGAGACGTACCCAAGTAACCACCCAGACAACCTGAAGTCGTATTTTATTTTACAGATTATATCGTATAGAATGTTATTTAAACTCATTTTCGTATATCTCCACCTACAATGTGCGACCCATGCATATTCTTTATCGTATTTGAATACATTGCATGATTTTATTACGACAAGAAGAGAGGCTCGTATTGATGTACATATGAACTCGACCTTTGTGTAGGACAATTCGCAAAAAATCTGTGAAACGACCGATATACCCCAGACAATCAGAAGACGTATTTTATTTTACAGATTATATCGTATACAATGTAATTCAAACTCATTTTCGTAGATCTGCACCTACAATGTGCGGCCCATGCATATTCTTTATCGTATTTGAATACATTGCATGATTTTATTACGACAATACAATCCAAATCAAGAAATTGTGTGCCAATGTACCTATATGGACTCCAAAATAATACGTATATACTGGTTTTGCTGCTTTATATACTGTAGCATCCCAAATTAGGGGAGGAGCGGGCTATATGCGCCTGTTAAGCAGAAAACTGATTTAATCAAATATCACATCGAATATGTGTACAAAAACTATATACACGTACGCAGGCATCTGTTTTCTATAAATTGGAGTAACTTTTATGTTAAAATTTTTTTCTGTTTCCAAGAAAACGATTTTATTATAAGTGTTGTCTAAAATGCCGAAA